>NC_041402.2:138784524-138794462 GCF_900747795.2 Erpetoichthys calabaricus | reverse complement strand
CCATTTTGTGTGTTTGCTTTCATTGGTGTTGCCATTTTAGATCTCTGGGCTGTTATGATATTGTATGGTGGCCAGGAATGTGATGCACACACCATGCAACCTATGGTATTATAGCAATCATGTTATAAAAAGCAGCTGCATGTATTTAACAGCATTTGAGCTTTGTAAAAATTTAACACATGATTTTGCTAAAAAAACATTGCTTGTGAGCACTCTTTTCGCTAAAAAAATCCTAAAAAAAATTAATAAAAAAAAAAAAAAAAAAAAATCCTGGTTTTGACATTAGTTTTTTTTTGGTCTTGAAAGTAAGTGATGTCTCTTATAATAGATGGTCACCCTCTTGTCCTAACTGTGTTTTGACCTTGGCTATGTTTGACTATTTTATGCACAAGTAAGTTTCTATGATCTCTAAACTAAAGTGTCTGTGAGTTTTATACTGTTTGGAAATGTCAATTTATTTTTAGTCTACACTTTAATGTTAAAAGTAACAGAAAGGCCTTGATAAAAAGCCCCAATACTTTTCTTACACACACAGACAGATTATACTCAAAAAATATATGCATTAATTTAATAAATGGGAGGGTAAACATGAGGAAAGCAAACACAATATGACCAGGAAGGGATCAGATACAACACTCTAAAGGACATTTTTTTACTGAACCATACATTATGTGTACCACAGTTTTCCCACAACAGGCTCAAGACAATGGTGATTCTACTTGAAATGCATTAGACTTGAATAAATGGTAATATATCTATGCAATACAAATGAACATCTGTTCCGTTGATAATTATAATTTAATGTGTTTCTAATATACGAATGCATTAGGAATAGAAAACAAACAATGGTTCAGATCATGGTGGTGTATTCTGTCAGAATTTCTCCGGAATATCATCATTAAACTGTACAGAATTCTGTCAGTTTATTTAACAATGAAGAGTTGTGAGGGAGAGTCATAAAGGGGAAATGTTGACTTATGTTAGAGTTAGAATGCTTTTTTGTGTTTTGTAAATTTGTTAATACAACCTCTACATCTGTTGTGCATGGTCCAACAAGAAGACATGGAGCTTAGGGGTAGATTATTTAATGAAAAAAATACCTTGAATTTTTTGGTCTCCAGATCCATTTTAATCAGTGAGTCACCAAATACATGTAAGAAACCACATCCATAGAAATAACGGTACTTCTTAGTATTGAACTGTGCATAGTTGATTTGTGGAAATTCTAAACCACCTACTTCTAACAAATCATTGTCATGCAAATTTTCATGAGTGCAGAACACCTAAATTGACAGACAAAACAGGTCTAGTTAGTTAAACTTAGTTGTAATACATATTCATGAAAATGCAGAGGAAAATTCTGTATTACACGTCATCTTGTTACTTTGAAATATGTTCTTATGCACATAATAAATTAACTAGTGATAGTATTCTTTGTGAAATGTTCTATGTAAAATGAATACTCAATGATTAAAATAGATAGATACTTTATTAATCCCAAGGGGAAATTCACATTCTCCAGCAGCAGCATACTGATACAAAAAACAATATTAAATTAAAGATTGATAATAATGCAGGTAAAAACAGACAATAACTTTGTATAATGTTAACGTTTACCCCCCCGGGTGGAATTGAAGAGTTGCATAGTTTGGGGGAGGAACGATCTTCTCAGTCTGTCAGTGGAGCAGGACAGTGACAGCAGTCTGTCGCTGAAGCTGCTCTTCTGTCTGGAGATGACACTGTTTAGTGGATGCAGCGGATTCTCCATAATTGATGGGAGCCTGCTTAGGGCCGTCGCTCTGCCACAGATGTTAAACTGTCCAGCTCCATGCCAACGATAGAGCCTGCCTTCCTCACCAGTTTGTCCAGGCGTGAGGCGTCTTTCTTCTTAATGCTGCCTCCCCAGCACACCACGCGTAGAAGAGGTTTGCTCGCCACAACCGTCTGATAGAACATTCTGCAGCATCTTATTGCAGATATTGAAGGACACCAGCCTTCTAAGGAAGTATAACCAGCTCTGTCCTTTCTTACACAGAGCATCAGTATTGGCAGTCCAGTCAAATTTATCATCCAGCTGCACTCCCAGGTATTTATAGGTCTGCACCATCTGCACACAGTCACCTCTGATGATCACGGGGTCCATGAGGGGTCTGGGCCTCCTAAAATCCACCACCAGTTCCTTGGTTTTGCTGGTGTTCAGGTGTAGGTGGTTTGAGTCGCACCATTTAACAAAGTCATTGATTAGGTCCCTATTCTCCTCCTCCTGCCCACTCCTGATGCAGCCCACGATAGCAGTGTCGTCAGCGAACTTTTGCACGTGGCAGAACTCCGAGTTGTATTGGAAAGTCCGATGTATATAGGCTGAACAGGACCGGAGAAAGTACAGTCCCCTGTGGCGCTCCTGTGTTGCTGACCACAATGTCAGACGTGCAGTTCCCAAGACGCACATACTGAGGTCTGTCTTTAAGATAGTCCACAATCCATGCCACCAGGTATGAATCTACTCCCATCTCTGTCAGCTTGTCCCTAAGAAGCAGAGGTTGGATTGTGTTGAAGGCGCTAGACAAGTCTAGAAACATAATTCTTACAGCACCACTGCCTCTGTCCAAGTGTGAGAGGGATCAGTGTAGCATATAGATGATGGCATCCTCCGCTCCCACCTTCTCCTGATATGCAAACTGCAGAGGGTCGAGGGCATGTTGAACCTGTGGCCTCAGGTGGTGAAGCAGCAGCCTCTCCATGGTCTTCATCACATGTGATGTCAGAGCAACAGGCCAGAAGTCATTCAGCTCACTAGGACATGATACCTTTGGGACTGGGGTGATGCAAGATGTTTTCCAAAGCCTCGGGACTCTCCCCTGTTCTAGGCTCAGGTTGAAGATGCGCTGTAGAGGACTCCCCAGCTCCGATGCCCAGACCTTCAGCAGTCGTGGCAATACTCCATCTGGACCCGCTGCTTTGCTGGCACGAAGTCTCCTCAGCTCTCTGCTCACCTGCGCTGTTGTAATTATGGGTGGGATGTCTCTCCTATGCTGGTATCAGCAGAAGGATGTGTGGAGGGTGCAGTACTCCGAGGTGAGAGTGAGAGTGGGTTAGGGTGGTCAAACCTGTTAAAGAAGTTGTTCATTTGGTTTGCTTTCTTCACCTCTCTCTCAATGTGGCACCCTGCTTCGAGCAGCAGCCAGTGATGATCTTCATCCCATCCCACACTTCCTTCATGCTGTTATTCTGCAACTTCTGCTCCATTAAATTACCTGATTTTAATTTAAAATTTACCTGAATAAAATATGTCTAAAGACTATTGACATTGATAAAAACAAGGGTTTATTTTAGCCATGAGGCATAACTAATTAGACTCCTCTATGTAACAGAACTTTTACTGTAATCTCCATCATTATTTTATAGAAGTTCCACCAATATGAAGTGACTTTACTGAAGACTGACAAAGAAAAGGAAATTTCCAAGGTGAGGGTGGTTTGTAGTGGGTCAAACCTCAACTGTGGAAGTAACCAGCAGTAGATTATCAATGAGACAATGTTAAAGGTAAAAGAAGAGAATACTATGTAAAAAGTTTATATTGAAAAAAAGAGTGTTTGAGATTAAAGATATAATTGCTTATAAAAAAGAAGTAGGAATGGAAAGCACAGCTGAGAAAAGTTTTAATTGAACAGTTTTGTAGTTTAAACTGTTTCCTTTTCTAAACTTTCACCATGAAATAAAGGAAGTTCCAAAATTCTAGGCTTGGCTTAGGATTTGTGCACTCTTAAGAAATGTTGGATTTAAGGTTGTTAAAGTTAAATTCACAAAGCCATTCATTACAGAAGCACATGATTAACTTCATTTCTCATGTCCTTGCAAGTTACTGATAAATGGACCCTCACAATTAGAATTCTGCTACACTAGATTATACTGGTTCTCTTTATTAATTCTTAACCTTGCAGAGAAGTAGCAGTGGGACTGGATCACAGATCAAGAAGCTTTAATTAAAATGCTTCCTAAGAGTGCTATTTTAACATTATACATAGTTATTGTCTGTTTTTCACCTGCATTATTATCATTCTTTAATTTAATATTATTTATTGTATCAGTATGCTGCTGCTGAAGAATGTGAATTTCCATTGGGATTAATAAAGTATCTATCTATCTATCCTATCTATCTATCTATCTATTCTATCTAATCTATCTATCTATATATCTATCTATCTATCTATCTATCTATCTATCTATCTATCTATCTATCTATCTATCTATCTATCTATCTATCTATCTAAAGGTAAGTCATTCAATATAACCAAGATATAATCAAATAGTGACTATAATATTTATCAGTAAAAATCAACTCTCATTTTATTTTTATTTTATTGCTTTGTTTTTACCTTATTTTCTTCTTTCTTTACAGCAGTAGCAGAGCTGTAGGTCAGTGTGTTCAGATTCTGAGCAAATGGCGTGTTATGATCCATCATCAGGGGCAAGACAAATCTACGTGGATATGGTCTTGAGCGCATATTGTATATCTTTAATTACAAAACATATTCTTTGTTAATGGTTATTTGGTATGTTAACATGCAGTACATATAAAACATGCTATTTAGATTAAAATGAGCACACTAACTTGTTTCCTTGAGGAGTGATAATCAAACTCCATCCAGTGGCTGCAGGTTTTAAGCATATTACTTTCCCCTTTAAGTTTGGCTTAATTAACTACATTTTTAAGATGATTTATTCACTTTGTACAGAAATATAACAAGTAATTTTGTGTATTACTTACAGGACAGACATTTTTCCTGATTTTGTGTAAGATTTTAATGTTTCATCTGCTTGCTGTTTAGCACATAACTGGAAATGGCACAGAAATAACTGCTCTTTTATAGCATACATGGTTTTTTGACCATCTATCTGTTTTTAGTGAGCTACCATTTGAACACAATTAAATGTAGAAATTCAACTTAAATGAATTATAGCATTAAAGTCTACAGAATAATATAAATAATCTAAATTCAATAAGTAACAAACATACACTACAGTGTCTTTCACCTAAGAATGATAGCACAAAAAATACAGCTAATAACACAGGGCACTGATTAAAGACAAGGAATAAGTTACAGGTTATGAAACCAACTGGAATATTCACATGTAGCCACAAGGGTTTCCCAGAAGTGGGTTTTAGAACCACTGTCCTGGAATGATACGTGACAAAGCACCACGATTACTGAAGATTCTGCACACACAAGCTTAATGTATTGCCTATTTAGGCATATTTTCAATATAGAAAAAGAAAAAGAACAGGTGGCGCAGTTAGGAGGCACGGGTTCGCTTCCCAGGTCCTCCCTGCGTGGAGTTTGAATGTTCTCCCCGTGTCTGTGTGGGTTTCCTCCGGGAACTCCGGTTTCCTCCCACAGTCCAAAGACATGCAGGGTAGGTGCATTGGCAATTCTAAATTGTCCCTAGTGTGTGCATGGTGTGTGTGTGTGTGCCCTGTGGTGGGCTGGCACTCTGCCCGGGATTGGTTCCCTGCCTTGCACCCTGTGTTGGCTGGGATTGGCTCCAGCAGGCCCCCGTGACCCTGTGTTTGGATTCAGCGGGTTGGAAAATGGATGGAAAAAGAACATTTTGAAATGAAAGAACACTTTTAGATTTAAAAGTATGTATACTACATACACATAAACCTACATGCACATGGGAAAAATAAGAAAATATTAACCCCATACTAAAAAAAATGGTATTCATAGAAACTATATGTTGGGGTGTGTAGCCTCATTAGGTGTGTGACTGAAAATAAAAAATAGGTTAAATACTGTAGAAGGGGACAGAAGGAACAGGGATAAGGGAAACTAAAACAGTGAAAGGCCACAACAGGTACAAAATGCAACCACTGCAGATGATGGAATGAAAAAGATTAGCTGGTGATGTAGTGCTGGAAAAATGTGTCTTAAACCTGACAGGAAACTTAGATTCTACTGTTTTTGTTTAAAGATGTCCTTGAAGCCTTTTGATAGAGCACAAACAGAAAGGTCTTTAATGTTAACGGCTCAAATGTACTCCTTGAAACAACTGTCACTGTTTCACCCATGAAGATATTTGGACACTTTTTTGCGAGAAATGCGGTAAATAAGATTTTTTTTTTGACTGGCAGGAGACTTTTTAGGCAATATGATGTTTCCTAGAAGAACAAGATATGCATGTGTTGTTGGTGACATATTGTAAGTAATACAGTGTCACTGTGACTGCAGAAACTTTACAGAGGGTGTCTGCTTTGTGAAGTGAGCCAGAGACAAAACCTTTAAGTAAATTAGGTGGTTGACAGAAAGAAATCATAGGTTGACTAGAAAATAGGGCTCCAGTGGAAGGATCTGTCTATAAAATGGGAAATTTAATTTAAAGATCTGAGGGAGAATGGAGTATTAGGGTGGAAAGGTAGCCTTTAGTTTCTAGTAAAGAAAACTTGACAAGATTGGTTCTATGAAAAGGAATAACATCTTCTATTGCCTGATTTCACAAATATGCAGGTACAGTAATGTATTCCTTTGGTGTCAATATTAATTTGTGTTTTGTTTGTTCTTCTTAGCTGTATTTATAAGCTCAGTTTCACACTTTAGCAAAACCTTCTGTCTGAAATACCTGAATACATGCAAATAATGATTTATTGCATTATTTTATCATTAGCTTCTCTGTGTATGCATGTTAAAGTAAAAAATAACAATAGGGCTTATATCTACTATCTGTAGTAGTTTTGAAAAATGTGAAAAGCCTGCCAAAAAACACAGTCCTTGCAGTGGCAGCAACACCTTTTTTACTTTTCTGAACATTTTTGTAAGCAGGGAAAGTTTGCATCTTTTTCTAAAGATTGAGGCAGGGACAGTGAAAGTCAAGGTGGCCTGGAGTTTCCCAGGAGTTAGTCCTTCACAGACATGCATAAAAATATGTAAATTAAAAATAGAAGAGGCTTTGAGTGTTAATATGAGATACTGTATGCAGATTTTTTTTCAAGGACGAATATAGATACAATTATTAAAAGATATTGATTAAAGTAAAGAATGTGAAGAATCACATAGAAGTTGTTACATAAAGCCCATAGTTTATCAGTAAGGTCAGACATGTAAAGCTTAACATTATCATCACCTGTTACCTCATCTAATTCTTTTCCTGATTTGCGCAGATTCTGAATTTTGTAAATCTCAAAAGCATCCCCACAATCTGAACAACACAGGTCAAGTACAATAAAGCCTTCATCCTCAAATGCATTGATCTGGTGAAAGAAGCTGAAGGGCTTTGTATGATACTTAACAGGGCTTGCCTGCAAAATAAGAGAAAAAAAACATATTGTCATACAACATCAGATTGTATAGAATAAAGTCTGTCATCAGAAGTTACATATTGCACTAAATACTATATTAATATACAAAGAAACAATACTCCCATTATTATGGCATGCCTATATGAAGAGATATTATTGATATAATTTTTCAAGTGTTATGCAATATAACTGACTTTGGTGTCTTATTTTAGAAACCTTCAGAAAACAAAATTTGTTTCTGGGACAAAACCCTCACACTAAAACCAAAAGGCACTGTGAATTGCTCCACAATTATAAGAAGAGCAGATGACTCAGATTTCCAGCCCACTTTAAATTAAATTTGAGTTAACTGTAAGCAGGTAAACATATCAGGAACCTGCTGCAAGATACCATGGGGTATCAAGTTGTAAGCTTTCCTCAGCTTCAAACAACACATATACAGTGGGTACGGAAAGTATTCAGAACCCCTTCAATTTTTCACTCTTTGTCATATTGCAGCCATTTGCTAAAATCATTTAAATTAATTTTTTCCCTCATTAATGTACACACAGCACCCCATATTGACAGACAAAAAAAAGAATTTTTGAAATTGTTGCAGATTTATTAAAAAAGAAAAACTGAAATATCATATGGTCCTAAGTATTCAGACCCTTTGCTCAGTATTTAGTAGAAGCACCCTTTTGAGCTAATACAGCCATGAGTCTTCTTGGGAAAGATGCAACAAGTTTTTCACACCTGGATTTGGGGATCCTCTGCCATTCCTCCTTGCAGATCCTCTCCAGTTCTGTCAGGTTGGATGGTAAACGTTGGTGGACAGCCATTTTTAGGTCTCTCCAGAGATGCTCAATTGGGTTTAAGTCAGGGCTCTGGCTGGGCCATTCAAGAACAGTCACAGAGTTGTTGTGAAGCCACTCGTTCGTTATTTTAGCTGTGTGCTTAGGGTCATTGTCTTGTTGGAAGGTAAACCTTCGGCCCAGTCTGAGGTCCTTAGCACTCTGGAGAAGGTTTTTGTCCAGGATATCCCTGTACTTGGCCGCATTCATCTTTCCCTCGATTGCAACCAGTCGTCCTGTCCCTGCAGGTGAAAAACACCCCCACAGCATGATGCTGCCACCGCCATGCTTCACTGTGTGGACTGTATTGGACAAGTGATGAGCAGTGCCTGGTTGTACGTACAGTATGTAGATATTGTTCGGCTTTAAAGTTTAAGTCGGAGACTTGTAGATTGTCTAATTTGTGTTGCATATCAGCGAGAATTTGTTTTTTGGGGAAAGTGAAATCGACAAACACTACAGACAAAATATCCAAATCTACAATAATCTGTTCACGTTCGCATCATTCAATGCTCAAAACATAGATTTACACGATTCTGGATCATATGCTATGAGAATCTGTGATCCGGAAACAATTAAAGCTACTATAAGTTTAATTTCGAAGAAACCACAATTCAGTCAGATTTATATTTATGATCACGGAAAAGCGATGCAACATAGAATCGAAAGAGTTAAACTATCGGATGTATTTGAAATTCTATAGCCAATAATGGATACAAATCCATACGTCCAAAAGTATCGCAGTTTACACAAAATTTATCTGTAAAACACGGACAAAGAAGTTTTCTTGGATTTCTATATGAATCCAAAAGATCACAATCGCATTTAAAATAAACCAACAATGATGAATTGTCAGTGATAATAGTTTCGAAAGACAGAGATATCAAAGACAGAGTTGATATTCGTGTTTATCCAAAAGCACAGGAAATTCCTCGAAGTCTGTCTAATAATTCGCCTCATTATCTATAATAATAAAAGGCAAAGCCCTCACTGACTGACTCAATCACTCACTGACTGACTGACTGACTCATCACTAATTCTCCAACTTCCCATGTAGGTGGAAGGCTGAAATTTGGCAGGCTCATTCCTTACAGCTTACTTACAAAAGTTAGGCAGGTTTCATTTCGAAATTCAAAGCGTAATGGTCATAACTAGAACATATTTTTTGTCCATACACTGTAATGGAGGAGGCGGAGTCACGTATCGCGTCATCACGCCTCCTACGTAATCACGTGAACTAAAAACAAGGAAGAGATTTACAGCACGAGTCACACTCAGGAACGAAGGTAAATGACGTTAATTTTTGACTGTCTTTTAATACTGTGTAAGCATACATATTAACACATGTGCAATTAAACGTGTGCATTTACGGGGTGATTTCTCAGGCTTAAAAGCTCACCTTTTATCAAACGCGGGAACAAAGGTAACTGATGTTGTTCACTGTCTTTTAATACTGTGTAACCATACATATTAACACATGTGCAATTAAACGTGTGCATTTACGGGGTGATTTCTCAGGCTTAAAAGCTCGCCTTTTACTAAAAAGGTAAATGCAAAACTATTTTCAATCAGTTTATTGAAACGCTCCCGTTAAGGATTGCAATAACATATTCGCGAGATAAAAGAACGAAGTAGGGGGAAATGGAGGAACAGCCGCAAACAGCGAAGAGCAAAAAATTAATTAAACAATTGAGAACGGAGCGAGTTAAGCATACAAGCATGTTCATAAGGGAAACAAAGCACGGTGTAAAACGTAAGTTTAAATTAAGTTTATAGAAACGCTCCGCTGCGGATTGCAATAACATATTCGC